>NC_044908.1:36124858-36170493 GCF_001633185.2 Quercus lobata
TCCTAAGTCAAAATATAAGAATAATGAGTACATTTAGGCACCAAATTAGTATAAAATAATAAACATTAAGGGAGAAAAATATGATATTTTGCATTCTCATCAAAGAACTACACGGATTGGCATTTACAATTACCCTATGCACTTTAGGGGCGTATGACATCAATTCAGCCATCCATAGGAGCCACTCTTATTCATTGGTGTATGGGATGGAGGCAATCCTTCCCATTAAGAACAATGTTGGAGAGTGAATTCCCCAAAATCTATTGGTTGCAGAGTAGGTATGACCAATTATGCATGATAAATGAGAAGAGGCTTAAGGCCTTGTATCACATTCTAGGTTACCAAAGGAGACCTAGAAAAGCCTTTGACAAGAAAGTAAGAACTAGAGATTTGAAGACAAGAGATCTAGTGCTAAAGGAGATTCAAGCCCTGATTCAAGAAACAAATGGGAAATTTAAGTAGAATTGGGCAGGTTCGTATATCATAAAGTAGATATACTTTGGGGGAGTAGTAAGGTTGATGGACTTAGACGCAAACCCTTTTACTAAGCCGACTAATATGGATCAATTGAAGAAATACCAAGTTTGAGGTGGTAGTTTGAGGAATGGCCACATCTGAAGTGGTTGTGGATTATATCATTTTCTTTCCTAAGTTCGGGGGGGGGGGGGGAATGGCATGCTAGGTTGAAAATCTGAAAGGGTGGCCTAAGCAAAAATTAAGGCTAAAAATGGTAGATTGAAAACCTAAAAGGGCAATCTACACAAAAGGAGAGTAAAAAAAAAAAAATACCAAGATCAGAGAAGCAGGATTATCACCATCCCTAACTTGACTCACAATACCTATGTCTTGAGCATCTACAAAGCCAGGTCTTCCAAAGCAAAGCAAGAATTCTCCCACAAAGCAAAGCAAGAATTCTCCCATAAAGCAAAGAGCTAAACCAAAAAATTTCTACATGTTGTCAGACATACCATGAGTACATTTATCAATAAGACTTATGACAAATGCATGAAGATTCACCATGTGGCCTTCAATCATGCTACTGGTAACTAAAGTAGAAAGGCCTAGGGTGTCAGATAAAATCTCCCTATGTTGGGGATCACAAGAAACTGCTACAAATTTTTTGCCAGGCTCATAACACAAAATAGCATAAAATTCTTCGATTGTAGGACAAAGTTCAGCAGTGTTAAACTCGAATACAGGGTCTTTAATATCCCAAAACTTCACGATGACACGAAGAAAATCCCACTTGGTCTTAACATTCCTTAGAGCCTTGATCCCCTCTAGCTTGTAGGCAGTGAAATTGGTCTTGGTGACAAAATCGAAGCTACAAACCCATCTATTGATATCATGTGTGATTGAATGAGGAGGATTTTGATTGTTGGCCATGAATAATTGTTGTTTTTGATAGCTTTGATGCAAAAATTTGTTGCATGTTTAATGCTAAGATAGGTTCTCCTAGTCTCTAACCATGTTTAAATATGCTTAGAGAGTTTGAAGCTGACTAGGAAAGTGTTTCATAGCCAAAATGGATAAAATATTTTTTTTAAAAAAACAAAAAAATAAGGAAAACACACCAAAAAATGCGAAAAGTCAAGGCAAGATTGGGTGTACCAATTGACACTCCCCAAGTGTCGATTGGTACCCAGTCCCCCCCCCCCCCCCGGGTAGGTGTTTTGGCTTAATTAGTGTTTTGGGGCATGTTTTTGGTCTGTTTTGGCTCCATTTTTCACTCCAAAAGGGAGTTATGTAAAAAAATTCCTCGGAAGTTCATATTGATTGTCAAACTAAGGCATTTAGCCACGCCTCACCCATTTTTCAAAAAATCATCATCATCATCATTTGTTTCAAAAATAAAAAGAAGAAGAGGAAATTAGCCAACTCAAAAATTTTCAAAATTATGCATAAGTTTTCAAACTAGGGGCATTTGGTCATGCCTTATCCCCTTCTCTTAAAAAAACCAAATCAATCATCTCTTTTTCAAAAAAAAAAAAAAAAAAACTTTGTTTTTCTAAAAAATAACCATGCATAAATTTTCAAACTAGGGGCATTCGGCAATGCCTCATTCAGGTGAGCACAATCATATCAAAAATGGTCAAATAAGTTCAAATTATACACTACAAACCTTCATCAGGTGAATTCTAAACTTGTCTCATCTAAATTCTATCAAGGCTAAAGTCATATAAGGACAATGAGCTAAAAGTGGAAATTAATACAAATTGTTTGACTAAGGAATATTTTGTCTCTTGCAGGAAAATTAAAATACAAGTCAAGCGTCATTTGTACTTCGCGTCCGCCTTTGGGAAGATCTTTTAGACCCACCACTAGAAGAACCACCCTCTATGTCTCCTTCTCACTATTGACTTGCATAAAATTGAGATTCTTGTTGCCTATTCTGAAATTCAAGGTTTCTGATTCTTTCTTCCAAGAATCCTGTGTTGGCCTCCGTATTCACCATTTGATTGCTCTGCAAAATCGTCAAAGACAGGTGTAAATTCATTACTATGAATTTCAAGCAAAAAATAAGTAAGGGAGTGTCATCCTTTACCCAATTCACTTCATTAAGCACATATTGGGAAGACTACGTGCATGGCACCAGCTGCAAGCCTTCAATCATCCACATGCTTTCTTCCACAAGATCAACACCCACCTAGAGCATAAGGCCACAAGTTCAGAAACAATTGAATAGACAAAGATTGAGACAGGAGACTAAAGGATTTGGAAAGGTATCGAGCTAGTCCAAGGGACATTCGGGGTATACTCCGACCAGTATAGATCCACAGAGCTGAAAGATCCATCAGAATTCATGATCTCATATTGCCATGCCTGGAAATTGGGATATGTCTCCATAAAAGAAGTAGAAGGACCACCAGCATTGCTAGGAGGAGGACTCTCAGCTCCAAAAGATGAAGCCTAAAAATGCAACATTCAGCCGTTTTCACAAAGGGTAAAACAAAGAAAATGAAAGATGATGATGCGAGTCATGATGCAAATTGATTTGGAAAAGAAAGAAAGTCACCGATGCTCCAGAATTGTCAACTAAGTGACCCTATAAGTGAGCCAGGACAAATTCAAGATAGTCTCCTGGTATCCTAGGAACGATGTGGCCAATCCGAGCATAAGCAATTTCTTCATTCGTCAGAAGGACTGCCATCTGGATAAAAGGACAAGGATGGGTAGGAATCATTTCAGAAGGGTACATGTGTTGAACCTAAGCCACTACCCGATCACCAAGATACCAATACCTCCCATGGCCACATTCAAATAGCACTTGACGATCATTCAACTCTTGAGCCCATGCACACTCATCTTGCTCCTCACATCCAAGCCAAGGATTTAAGGACATCTGAACGTCACAAAGAACCTAAAATGAAAAACATCACAAAGAACCCAAAATGAAGAGAAGCCATACCCAAACACGAAGAAAAACAAAACAACAAAGCAACAAAAACAAGAAAAAACTAACCTCATCGACATCTAAGCTGTCAATCACCATCCGCCAAACCAGTAAAGAACGCTTGGGGGGCGTTGACAGACAATACTTAGGCAACCAGTGTACAATCCTTGGAAATATATCATCAACATCTTCCAAAAGTTGCGGACCAACACCAAAATATTCATACATCCAGACCTGAAGAAAAAATCAGTACACATCAACAACAACATAACAACACAAATAACTTTTGCAAAATACACCCAACCAAGAATTTAAATCTTACTTGCCAAACAAATGGCACACCTCCTAGGCTTGAAAGACTACACTAAGAAAGCTGAGTCATAAAGTGCAGGAGGGTCACATAAGCCATGCCACCCCAAACATAATTTTTTTATCCTACTAATATCCCTCAAATTACACAAGTAACATAAACTCATCGTGCTCCATAAGTCAAGACACAAGAAAGTTCCAATGAAAAGGAGCATAAACATTTAGGTGCCAGTTGCCACGGTCTCACACTTGTCAATATTGGAATACAACCACATCAAGGGCACATTTTTACTCCTAACTCGTGGAGGGATCACACCCAAAAGACTCCTAATCTCCACTGGTGAAATGGAATCATTACCTTCAATTCTCTCACTGCCCAATTTTAAGCCAGTAATGGCTGAGAAATCATATAGTGTCAACATCACCTCGCCAATGCCCGAAAAATGAAAGGTACAAGTGGTATCCCAGAATCGTTTAGACAATGCGACAAGTAGTTGAAGATCCTTATATTTAGTGGTGTCATAATCCAAAAGAGCTTGGAAAAAGGTTTGGAAGCCCGATTTATTGATGACATTTCTAATGTTTGGGGATAACGCCGCCCACCTGTGCTTCAGCAACTATAGATTACCCCAACTCTTGAGATTCTACAATTAACAAGGATACCCCACATGAGAAATATAAACAAACAACAAAGATGGAAAAAAAAAACAAAAAAAAACAAAACAAAAAAAAAACAAAAACAAAACAAAACAAAACAAAACAAAAACAAAAACAAAAACAAAACAAAACAAAACAAAACAAACAAACAAACAAACAAACGAACAAACAAACAAACAAACAAAACCAAAAACCAAAAAAACAAACAACAAAACAAAGCTTAGTCAATCATCATGATATTCACAAAAATACTATATCAAACTCCCAATAAACAAATATAGATGCCCCTCACAAAAATTAGCCATGCCCAAATGCCATTTCACCAATTTAAATTCTACAACACCCTAACAATACCCCAATCAACCAAAAAAAAATCCTTCATCCCCATAAAATCATTCAACAATTGCTCAAACATATACCCATGAAAAATAATACCCAAAGAAAAATTTCTTTCCATAACCAAAGGAAAAAATTTCATACCCATGAAAAATAATGCCTACACATCCCAACAAAATTTCCATACCCATCAAAAAATGAGTTTACTCAATCATGTCTACACATCAAATTCTCATATTTTCATACCCATTGAAAACCAAAAAAAAAATAAAAAAATCGAGTCAAAATTCATCCATCAATTCCCAAAGCTACATACAATGCAAGGCTCCATAAATCATCAACATTGTCTAAACTTGACAATATCAAACAACTCAACAATTCAAAAATGTCTCAAAAATCAACATGACCACACAATGATTTCCATCCAAATCATACAATATCCAAAAATTCCCACAAGAGCAAACAACAACAAAACGACAGTGCCCCACCATAAAGTTCTCAACCAAACAAGAAATCAACAAATTTACCAACCCAAAAAAAAAAAAAAAAAAAAAAAAAAAAAAAAAAACAAAGAATGAGCTCACCTTGAAATCTTTTTTGGGTGAGTGTGGAGCATGGGTGCTTGGGTCTTGAAGGAGTCCCTCTTCATCATGGGTTTTGCAAAGATGCTCAAAAACTTAAGGATCTGAAGAAATATTTAAAGGGATGGTAGAAATCAAGTTTAGAAGCTTGGAGAAGTGGTTTTCTAAGCAAGAAATGGCGTGGGAAAAGAGAAAATGCAAGAGGAATGGAGCTTGGAATAGTAAAAATGGAGGAAGAGGAAGAAATAAGAAGAAGTGGAACAAAAAAAAAAAAAAAGATGATGGAGCAAAAAGTAAAAGGCAGCCAAAATTTCGCCTCCCCCCTCCCCCCTCTCTTTTCATATGATGTTGCTGAGTCAACTCAGGTTTGATAGATTTGACTCAATCAAACTTGAGTTAACTCATCCAAAAAAAAAAAAAAAAAAAAAAAAAAAAAAAAGAGAAAAAAAATTGGAAAAATGGATGAAATAAAAAAATGAGTAAAAAAATGAAAATTAAAAAAAAAATGAGTGAAAAAAAAAATGAAATGAAAAAAAAAATTAATGAAATTAGAAAATTTAAATAAATAAATAAAATATAAAGAAAAAATGGTTTCTAAAATTTTTTAGAAAGGTTTTCAACATCTATGGCATTAATTTTGTTGGAAAAAGAGAAGAAAAGAAGGAAGGAAGAGAAAATTGTCAAACAAACGACTCAAGTTTTGAAATAATAAAAAAAAGGAAAAAGAGAGAAGTAAATAAGAAAGGGAAAGAAAAAAAAAAACAAACAAGAAGAGAAAAAAATTTCACAAGGATAAAATTGATCAAGTGAAACAAAAGAGAACAAAAAATTCCCTAAGTTGAGCACAGTCATCAAAATTCTAATTTGATTTTTTTTGCAGAGTTTCAAACCGAGCCGAATATAGTTCTTAGTCGCCTCCAGATTTTTAGATTGAGTCGAATATAGTTTTCAGTCACCTCTAGATTTTCAGATTGAACCGAATATAGTTCTCAATCGCTTACAAATTTTCAAACCAAGCCGAATATAGTTCTCAGTTGCCTCCAAATTTTTAAATTAAGCCGAATATAGTTCTCAGTTGCCTCCAAATTTTTAAATTAAGCCGAATATAGTTCTCAGTCGCCTCCAAATTTTCAGATTGAGCCGAATATAGTTCTCACTCGCCTCTAGATTTTAAAATTGGGCCGAATATAGTTCTCAGTCCCTTCTAGATTTTCAAACAGAGCCGAATATAGTTCTTAGTCACCTCTAGATTTTCAGACAGATCTGAATATAGTTCTCAGTCGCTTCCATATTTTTAGATTGAGCCAAATATAGTGCTCAATCGCCTCTAGATTTTTAGATCGGGCGAATACAATTCCTGGTTATCTTACTTCAGATTGGGCGAATATAATTCTCAGTCTACTTCCAAATCGGGTCAATATAGTTCATAGTTGCATTACATGTATTAAATCATTCATTACATATCCTTGAGATTCTAACGGTCATGACAGTATGCCCGATTCCCAAATCGGACCGTCGGATTGAAATATATTAAAAGATCAAGTTTTCACGGTTTGCTTGCATTGTATGAGGGTGAAGCCGATCACGTGTGATTAATTGAAATTAATTATGATTGGTCAAAAAATTAAAATTAATTAAATAATTGTGTGATTGGTTGTTGGTTTTTATCAGAAATAAGCTTGGTTGCATAGGAATAAAATGGATAATCAGATAACAAGGGAATTGTTGATAATTAAGTCTTTTTAGAATATTTATCTATCAGATAATTATTGTTTTAAGGACCTAATTATCAAAATAAAAGGGATTTATTTTAGAATATGAGTTAGAAATACGTCCAGGTACAATTCCCGACTCAAAAAATCCCTAAAAAAGAGTCCAGATCGAACTAAAGTTAGGAATTGGCTCGGCACTTCCCTAGTGCTAATTGGCACAACTTCAAGGCCCGACTTGGAAATGTTCTGATCAAGATAAAAAGCATCCATTTTGAATTTTTAGGGATAAGAATTCAACCTAATTCGTATCTGATCCAACCTAGCTTATTTTTTAAGCACCAAACCTTTATAAATAGGGAACTAAAATCAGAAATCAGGACACCTTTTTAACCTCTTTCTCCCCTTACGTTAAAGAAATTCTGAAAACTTTGCTTTAGGAATTTCTTTTCTAATAAGTGGCATCACTTTAATCCTTAGAAATTCATTCTCTTTGATCTCTAGGATAGTTCTCTACTCTTGGAATACATCCATGCAAGTACGATTCTAACTTTACTTTCCCTAACATGATTTTATTTTAATTCCAAGAACGTGCTTTCATCTATGCTTTATTTTCCATGAATGTGATGTTGTTTATTGTGTCTAGATAACCATGTTTGTCACATGTTATTGCATGCTCTCTTCTCGCTTTCAAAAAATTCACATGATTAGTTGATGAACATGCCTAGATCTATGGTTGAATCTCTTCTTAAGATTTTAGATTTGCAATTTTTTCTCCATGTTTTTCAAAACTAAAATCAGATTTGCATTTTTTTTCTCCATGCTTCTCTTCTTCAAAACTAAAATCAGATCTGCATTTTTCTCCGTGTTTCTTTTTCAAACTAAAACCAGATCTGTACTTTTCTCCATGATTTTCAAAAAATAAAATATTTTCTATATTTTGTTTATAAAATCTTATCTGTATTTTTTTTATAAAATTCGGTCTGTTTTTTAAGAAAAATTTGTTCTGTAGTTTTTAAAACAAAAATCTGGTCTATTTTTAATAAAAAATCTGATTTGTATTTTTTATAAAATCTGCTCTGTATTTTTCAAAATAAAAATCTAACTTGTTTTTTTTTTTTTAAAGTAAAAACCAAATCTGCATTTTTCATAAAAAAAAAAATTAGTATTTTCAAAATAAAAATCCATTTTTCTCTCACATTTAAAAAATCCAAACCAAATCTGATTTTTTAATAAAAATTCATTCTTTTTCTTTTACAAAAACTCATATTTAAATTTTCATCAAGCATTCTCATCAAACTTTTTTTTTACACAAAATAAGTTGCAGATCTAAGTGTTTGGACATATGTGATTTGGTGTTAGGAACATATGTCAACATTTTATGTAATTAGCTAATCCTTTGACAAAACGCACTCTACTTGTAATTGGGTAGATTTAGGATGAGTTTAACGCTTCAAGAAACAAGGTTTCAAGTTCAAGTGTTAAAACCATATAAGTCTGTCCAAGAATCAAGTGAGAAAGTGCAAGATTTTAAAGTTCAACAGCTAGCATCTATCGAGGTTTAAAAGCTGCTGAAGCCCGTGGCTCGACAGCTAGCTCGATAGATGGCTATCTATCGAGGTTTATGAAATTTAGTTTTTCAAGCTGATTTTCATCCAATCCGTGAATGTATGTTTGGGCTTTCTTTCTCACAAACCTAAACATATATAAGAATTATTTTAAGGGCTGTAAAAGGTGACGCACAGTTGCACAAGAGCACAATTTCACAAGTGTGAAGAAAGGTGTGACTGGAGACCTAGTTTTCCCTAGTTCTTCTTTCTCTTGAAGAAGCTGCTGTGTTTATACACCATAGGGTTTTGTAACCAAGCAATTTTATGATCTTCATCGTGTGATGAACTGAAGAACTTTGCAGCCAACATTCTTCTTAAGTTGGTGATCAAGTCGCGTACTGAGATTCGCGCAATTGGTTAGTTACGTACTAGGAGCCATGCATTAAAAAGGAAAGATTGTCACTACAGAACAAGTCCAATTGGGTATTTGGATAAGGGTTCAACTGTAGATTGGTATAAGGTACTGGGATTCCTTTACTTGTAACTGCTTGTTTTGATAATAGTGAATTCTCGGGAGTGGTGACATTAAAATCACCTGGTGGGGTTTTTGCCGTGTAGGTTTTCCCCATTCTTAAAATCACCCGGTAACCTTAATTTCCGCTTCATACTTAGTTTATTTGGTGATTTGTTTGTGCTGCCAGGTACATTGCATGTTAATTTGATTAATTAATAAACTTGGTTAATTAATCAATTAATTAATCACAATGGGTCAATACATTCTTGGCCTATCAAGTGGTATCAGAGCGGGCACACTCTGATTAGGATTAATCTTTGTTGTATGATCCATTAACCCCTGTTTGTCGTGGATAGAGGACAGTCTCTTATTATAACTCTTTTATTTGATGGCACTAACTATGCATACTGGAAAGTATGCATGAGAGCTTTCTTGCAGTCTTTAGATGAGAAAGTGTGGCAAGCTGTAGAGATAGGTTGGACCAAGCCTACGAAAGTGCCAGCCGACTGGGATGATGCTAAGATCAAAGCGACAAACTTTAACATTAGGGCACTGAATGCCCTATTCAGTGCAGTCACTAATGAGGAATTCAAGAAGATATCCTCCACTAAAACTGCTAAGGAAGCATGGACCATTCTTCAGACAACCTATGAATGAACTAAGGCTATCAAGAATTCAAAGCTTCAGAGGCTCACTTCAAGCTTTGAAGAGATCAAGATAGAGGAAGATGAGTCATTTGATGAGTTCTATACCAAGCTCAAGGACATAGTAAACTCAGCATTTAATCTTGGGGAAACCATTCCTGAACCCAAAATTGTGAGAGATGTGCTCAGATCTCTACCTGAGAGATTCCATACCAAGATCACCGCGATTGAGGAATCAAAGGACATTGACAAAGCTCCTTTGACTGAGCTGGTTGGAAATTTGCAAACCTATGAGTTGGGTTTGACGAGGATAAGGAAATCAAGCAAGAGCAAAAGCATGGCTTTGAAAGCCAAGAGTAGTGAAACTAATGAGTCTTCAAACAATGAAGATTCTGAGATGAAATCCTATATCACAAGGTAGTTCATGAAGTTTATGAAGAATGCCAATGCGAAAGGATTTGATAAGAACCGAAAGCAATCCAGTTCCTCACAATTCAAGAACCAAGATAAAGGGATAAAGGATGCTAGGGATGGTGGTCAGTACACTGTTCCCTCAGGACCAAAATGCTTTGGGTGTCAAGGTTTTGGTCACATGAAACAAGAGTGCTCTACTTATCTCAAGACCATCAGAAAAAGGAAGGCACTTGATGCTACCTTGAGCAACACTAAGCCTGAGGATGACTCCGATAATGAGGATGATGGAATCCTAAATACCTTCACTGCCATTGTAAATCCTACTGAAGGGATTGTTGAAGATGTGGATAAAGAAGAGGAATTAGTGGAGTCTAAGTTTGAGAAGATGGATGAACAAGATGACATCCACATAGCCTATACAAAGTTATACAAGGTCTCAGAAAAGCATGAGAAGTTGTATAGGTTGGCCACCAAGAAGCTTAGTGATGTGGAGCTTGAGCAAGAAGAAATCTCTACAAAGTTTGATGAAGCCAATCAAACTATTAGAGTACTAAGATTTGAGAACAATTGCTTGGCTGAGAAGACCAAGAAGCTTGAGGCAGAACTGTTCCAAGTTAGAGCTCAGCTAGAAAGGACTTCAAGCACTAAGCTCAATGAGATGCTCAGTCTTCAGAAATTGGTTTCTGATCGAACCAGTTTAGGGTATGATTTCTCTTCTCCTAGTATTGCTTCTGCTAGTACTGCTGTTTTTTATTCCTCCTGCTAATAATATTGAAACTAAGAATAATAATATTAAAAATGAATTAGCTAGTGAGAACATAGACAATGGTAAATCTATCTTAGGAGCACCCCCTAAGCTTGATAAAAAAGAGATTAAAAACCCTAGGGCTAAGAAGGGAAACTCCCAAAAACCTAAGTAGAAAAAGCAGTATTTCTGTCATCACTGTGGCGTAGCTGGACATACTCGACCTAATTGCTACAAGTGGTTAGCCACTCAAAAGAGTAACAGCATGATCACATCAGGAGACCATAATCAGCTTCCATCCTCTTTTACTCCTCTTGGAGATCTTCTCAAAACCCTCATGATCCTTTTGAACTTGAACGGCTTTAACTCTTCCCCCTCACCGCCGGATCAAGGATTTACTAAACGGAAAAGTTCTTCCAAGGTGTGGAAGGAAAAGGGCTCCAAGTGATTTTGTCACTTATTCTCTCTCTCCCTTTCATGTTTTTGTTTTGCATTACTTGTGTGTTTTGCTTTACTATTTTGAGTCAGTTTAGTTTTATGCATTGTTTTGTTTAACATATTTTTGTTTGTTTATTTTTCAGTTTTGGTTTATTTTGTTTTTCCTATAAAAATAAAAATAAAAATTGAAAAATCAGAAAAATACAAAAGTAGTGTGTGTTTGTGTACATTGGTACTTGTGTACCTTGGATGGCCATTGAAACAAAATTTTTTAAAGTTTGTACTTTTGTAGCTTAGATGAGCATCTCCATACACAACTAAGCAAGTGAGCCTTTGTAACTCATGTTTGTGATGAGTAAGATTAAGTGATCTCTTGTACTTAACACTCGTATCACTCTTTTTGACGAGAAGGATTAGAAAATCCTAAGAGAAAGGTATAAATAACCATCTCACTACTGTTGCCCACCAATCATGAAATGACATCTATATGCTTCGACATAGCAAAAGTGCAATGTCAAAAGCTTAACGTATTTGAGTATTTCTTTTTTTTCTCTTATATGCCCATGCATGATTTGTTTAAAAGAAAAATATGCAAAGAAAAATAAAAAGCATAAAGATCAAAATGCTTTATATATGATTGCAAGCATGGATTCTAAGAGATGTGGGAGTTATAGGATGTAGCTTGAAGGTGATAGTCCCCTTCAAACAATTATGATTGTGTGTGAGTTAAAGTGATTTTGTCATATCTCAAATCGTTATAACATGTAGACACTTATGCAATCTTGCGATGTGTTTCACACATGTACATGTGCAAGTACAATGTGATTTGGCCATCACAAGGTTTACATGTGTTAATGTATGTTCACTAAACTGTCTTAACTTGTTTTTGAAATATAAAATTAGTTAGACTTGTTTAGTGTGTGTTTGTGTTTTGGGCTCTATATGTTTAACATTTTTCTTGTTAAGAGATGTTTTTGAGAGATTAAAATGTTGTTTGGATCCTTGGTTGAGTTGCTTGTTTGATTACATTCATGTCTGTGTTTTTCTCTTCTTGAAAAAACTATTTTTAAGCAAACTCGACAACTCCTCGACACCTCTCGATAGCTAGGCTATCTATCGAGCTCTTCAACTTCTTTTCATTGCAATCTTGATAGCTCCTCGATCCATCGAGAAATTTTTTGTCTCCTCGATAGATGCTCGATAGCTCCTTGATCCATCGAGCCTCTTTTTGCTGTGGATACCTCTGGATAGCTGTCCAATAGATGCATCTATCGAGATTTATGAACCTCGACACCTCTCGATTTGTTGAGATTTAAGAGATTCTATATATAGGGTCCGCGTGATTTCATATCTCATTTCCTCGATCTCTCTCGACTACTTCGTGTCTTTTCACCTCCCAAACCTCTCACTCACTCTAAACCTTTTTCCCAAGTGTTCTTCGGTCTCAAGATCAATTCTTTTCTGTGGTAAGACTCTTTCTCATTCATTTCTTCATGCATTTCATCTTTTGTGACCTAACTTTTGGGGTTTGTTGAAAAATTTGGGAATTTTCAAAATCAAAGAGGTTTTTGCAAAATTTTGGGATGGGTTTTGTATATTTGATCTTAAAACATCATGCATTGCATCACATGTGCATTATAACACTGCTTCATGCATTTTAGATGTGTGTTTACTTTGTTGAAATGATTGTGTGCTAGTAGGATTGGATTGGGCTGAGCCTATGATGTTTTTACTATTGCATATCACATGCTCATGCATTTTCATGCATACGTACTTTACATTCTCTATATTCTTATATATTGATTGTATTGGTACTTTTTTTATTGTCTCTCTCTCTCTCTCTCCCTCCTTCTTTCGGTTAGTTGCTCTATGGCACCTAAACAAAAATCTACTTCGTCCCGGAACCCTCTTCGTTCTGAGGCATCCACTTCTTCTGATCCTACTCCCTCTCATGTTCAATTCCGTGATGATAAAGCTCAACAGAACTTTTTGGTGAACTTTTCTAGACGAGGCGTTCATTCGAAATGCCAAGTCATTTTGTCGAACTTCTCCGACATTGACCTACCCACTGTCATTCATAGTAGGGGTTAGGAGTCACTGTGTGATGTCATGGTCACTTGTCCATCTGTGCTTATTAAGGAGTTCTACTCCAACATGCATGGATTTGATTATTTAGTACCTCTCTTTGTTACTTGCATTTGAGGTACGTGCATCGTGGTCACTCCGGATATTGTATCCGACATGCTCCATGTCCCGAGGGTAGCGCATCCTGACTGCCCCGGTTGTGATTGTCTGAGGACCGTGTCTAAAGACAAGCTTATATCCTCTTTTTGTGAGCGTCCTTTTGTTTGGGGTGATCGTCAGTTCACTTCTTGCACGGCCTTTGCTAAAGGTCCTAGGTTTCTTAACATGGTTATGACTTTTGTTTTGCATCTTTTATCTCATTATAACTCCATTACCAAGCCCCGTGCTCGATTTTTGCTTTCCCTTTTAGAGCATCTTACTATAGATTTTCCCTCTCATTTTATTCTTTCCATCATAGATGTATATAGGGATACGGCGACCCGTGATAAGCTCATCTTCCCTTTGGCTATCACTAGGATTTTTCACCATTTTTCTGTTCCCTTTCCGTTTCCGACCACTTCCATGTCATGTGTGCCATAGACACCGCCACCGTTAAACGGAGCGAGGCACAGCTACGTTCAAGGCGGTTCAGGACAGCAGCTCCTCCCACTTCTTCAGCTCCTTCCACCTTCGCTCCCTCTTCTTCTACGGGTGGTGTGACTCTTGATACGATCATGGCGCAACTTCAACGCATGGATGCTCGCCTTGACACTCTCAGTGATGAGTTGTGTTAGATGAACACCCGTGTCAGCCGTATTGCTAGATGGCAGGCTCGCCTTGGTGGCTTCGTAGAGTCTCCCTCTCCTCCTCCCGAGGCATCTGAGGACGATGACGACTCCAACAACGATGATGATGATGAGGATGGGGATGCTAGCTCACCCAATGATGACGAGATGTCTACTTGACATACTTACCCTTTGTCACTCATGACAAAAAGAGGAAGTAGTTTTGGATATGAGAGTAGTCATACTCATAGGGGGAGGGTTAGTATAGGAGATTTTTGTTAGGGGGAGTGTTCATATTTTGAGGGATGTAGTGAGGATTTTTGTATCTTTTTCTTTTCTCTCTATTTTAGATACATTGTTCATGTACCTTTGATCTTGTGATCACTTTGTAATAGCAAACCTTGTACTCGTTGATATATATACATTTGAGGTTGTTATTACAGTTCTTTCACCTATCTTTACATTTGTTGTTTCTTTTCTTTCTTAATACACATGTTTCTTATATATTGTATGCAATCTTATATTTTTGTTTCACACTAAGATGCCATGATGAGCTTTGTTTAAAGTGTTTCAAAAATACAGGTTGTCAAAATCTTCTTGCCATAAACTCCCTTCTTGCAAAGTTTTTCAAGAGTTGGTGTTAGGATAGATTTTAATGTATTCAACAAGTGAATATGAGTTAAGTGATTTATGACTTCTCTCATATCTCATTTGTTTGTTATGGTTTTGTCACAAACTGCCAAAGGGTGAGATTGTTAGAACATATGTGATTTGGTGTTAGGAACATATGTCAACATTTTATGTAATTGACTAATCCTTTGACAAAACGCACTACTTGTAATTGGATAGATTTAGGATGAGTTTAATGCTTCAAGAAATAAGGTTTCAAGTTCAAGTGTTAAAACCATGCAAGTTTGTCCAAGAATCAAGTGAGAAAGTGCAGGATTTTAAAACTCGATAGCTAACTCAACAACTAGCATCTATCAAGGTTTAAAAGCTATTGAAACACATGGCTCGACAACTAGCTTAATAGATGGTAATCTATCGAGGTTTATGAAATTCAATTTTTCAAGCTGATTTTCATCCAATTCGTGAATGTATGTTTGGGCTTTCTTTTATCACAACCCTAAACATATATAAAGATTATTTTAAAAGCTGTAAACGGTGACTCAAAGTTAAACAAGAGCACAATTTCACAAGTGTGAAGAAAGGTGTGACCGAAAACCTAGTTTGCCTTAGTTCTTCTTTCTCTTAAAGAAGTTGCTGTGTTTTTACACCGTAGGGTTTTGTGACCAAGCAACTTCATGATCTTCATTGTATGATGAATTGAAGAACTTTGCAGCCAACATCCTTCTCAAGTTGGTGATCAAGTCGCGTACTAGGATCCATGCAATTTGTTAGTCACATACTAGGAGTCATGCATTGAAAATGAGAGATTGTCACTACAGAACAAGTTCAATTGGGTATTGGGGTAAAGGTTCAACTGTAGGTTGGTATAAGGTACTGGGATTCCTTTACTTGTAACTGCTTGTTTTGATAATAGTGGATTCTCGAGAGTGGTGACCTTAAAATCACCCGGTGGGGTTTTTGCCGTGTAGGTTTTCCCCATTCGTAAACAAATCACCGTGTCAATTTAATTTTCGCTACATACTTAGTTTATTTGGTGATTTGTTTGTGCTGCCACGTACATTGCATGTTAATTTGATTAATTAATAAACTTGGCTAATTAATCAATTAATTTATCACAAGAGGTCAATACATTCTTGGCCTATCACTAAGGTTCTTAAATAGAACTGTAACCCTAGGTCTAGGATTTGACATGGCATTTGTTGTATATCATTTGACATTTTGAATATGGGTATTTAAAAGGTCATTTAAAGTCTAGAAGACCAGACTCTGTCTGGATAAAGTGGGTGCCTAATACCTTCCCATTCTATAACCTAGCCCCCGAATCTTAGAATTTTAGGTTGGTAGATTTAGTATCTTATTTTTATTTTGGGTAGAATGTAACTAGGAAACAAATTTTTGTATTTTTTTTTATTAGATTGTAACTAGGAATCAAAGCGATGTAAAATTATTTCTACCAAATGTAATTGTTTCTAATTAATGAGAAGATTATTATTCAGCATATGTTGTAATTTTTATAGTTTTATTATTTTACTTATAAAATAAGTGGCAGCTCCATGGAATCCTGAAAAGGGAAGGTGCCGATGCCTACACCCTTTTCTGAGAGCACCCAAAATTCCCTAGTCTCTCACAGACTCCACAATAAACAATACTCGAAAAGAGAGGTGTTGATGCTTTCTCTTTTGTTGAGGACATGGTCTCTCACACCTCCCTCTCAAAGCACCTTGCCCACAAGGTGGGGGTATTGTTGTTGAAGAGTATGGAGGAGCTCCCAAGTCACATCTTCTGTAGGGGTGTCTTACTGATGAACTAAAACTTCAGTCACAGCCTTGTAATGAAGCTTCTTTATCCTTCTTTAAATAATGGCTTGAGGTTCAAGGCGTAAAACACCATCTGAATCCTTTGGTGGTAGGTTAGGTAAGGTCTGAACATGAGCTCCTAGTTTAGGTTTTAAACAAGAAACATGAAAAATAGGGTGAAGTTTGGAATGAGAGGGTAAATCCAATTTATAGGCAAACTGACCTACCCTTTTAAGGATTTGGAATGGTCCATAAAACCTTTGCCATAGCTTGAGATTAGCTCTAGTGGCCAAGGACTTTTTCCTGTAAGGAAGAAGCTTTAGTAAGAGCCAATCTCTTTCCTGAAATTCTCTATCAGTCCAATGCTTGTTAGCTTGAGACTTGGTTCTCTCTTGGGCTACAACCAAATTTTGCTTAAGTAAAGCAAGAGCAACTGTTTTGGATTTAAGATGAGCATCCACTACCTCCAATATATGTTTACTAGGAATGTAATGTTGTAAAGTGGAAGGAGGATAGTCATAGAGAGCCTCAAAAGGGCTAGTTTTAGTAGAGGTATGGAAGTTTTGTGTTGTACCAAAACTCAGCTAATGCCAACCATAAAGACCACTGCCTAGGGTGCTCCCCTGCATAACATCTCAAGTAATGCTCTAAACCTTTATTAGTCACATTAGTTTGACCATCAATTTAGGAATGGTAAGCTAGTGACCCTCATGAGTTCTAAATGCATTTTTATGAATGTTAGAATCTTTCATTCTAATTTGATGATAACTAGACCGTAAATCTAGTTTAGAAAATATTTGTGCACCACATAGTTCATCTAAAAGCTCATCAACAAAAGGGATAAGAAACTTATCTTTTACTATTTCTTTGTTGAGGGCTCTGTAGTCAATACACATCCTCCAAAAGCCATCCACTGTTCTAACCAGAAGCACAGGTGAAGAAAATGGACTTTGGCTAGATCTTATTTACCCTGTTTCCAACATCTCTTGCACAATCTTCTCTATCTCATTCTTTTGGTAGAAGGGATACCTATAAGGCCTAACTCTGATAGGTTGAATGCCCTCCTTAAGCAATATTTGATGCTCATGTCCTCTATTTGGTGTTAGCCCTTTTGGTGTATCAAATACAGAAGCAAATTGTTTTAATAGCTCTTGCAAGGCTACATTAGGTTGAGGTGAATGTTGAAATATTTCCGACACTATAATCTTTAGTACCAAGCCCTTCTTAGGTGATTTTTTTTTTTTTTTTTTTTTTTTAAATATTCACTCTCTTGAAAACTTGGCCCCGTTGATTTCAAACCTTGCAACAAAACTTGCTGACCCTCATATGTGAAATTCATACTGAGTTGTTTAAAGTCCTAGTGAATTAACCCCAATGTACTTAGCCAATGAATTCCCAACACCACATTATAACCTTCCATAGGTAAAGCAAATAGATCAACCTTGAAAGTGTGACCCTGCATCTTAATTAGTACCCTATTATATACCCCTTCACTCCTTATCACAGACTCATCTGCAATCTTGACTTCCATAGTTGCTCCTTGCATCACTAAGACAACTTTGGTTATAATAGAGGGATCGATGAAGTTATGATTATTGCTAGTATCAAGAAGAATGGTAACCCTAACTCCCTTGATAAACCCTATTAACCTCATTGTTCCAGGATTTAGGCTTCCCAAGAGAGCATTTAATGATATTTCAAGGTAATTCATAGCATTTTCTTTCCTCCTCAATTCTTCCTTCAATCACTGCTGGTTCTAGCTCTTCCAAATGTACTCTTTGTTGGTTCTCTTCATTATGGACCATTTCCATGAGGAAAATCTTGGGGCTTGTCTTACTCTTATAAGCTGAATGCCATTTCTCCTCACAATAATAGCATAAGCCCTTCTTTCTCCCCTCTTATATTATTGCAAGGCTAATTTTATGAATTGAAACTCTAGGTTTGGAATCTGATTTAGGGAGGCCAAGTATTGATGGTTTGGTTTGTTGCCCCACCCTGTATCTCCTGGTTTGAAGGCACCTCTCCTACTACTAATCCAGTACTCCTCTTGGATCTTTGCTAATCCAAAGGCTTGATGCAGAGAAGACGGATAAAGCATTCTAATAGGTAATCTAATTTCATCTCTAAGGCCACTCAAGAGACAACTCAACCTCTGTGATCCAAATAACCCTTTAATTCTAATTGATATAACCTCAAACTGAGCTTTGTAATTAGACACAGTTGAAGTTTGCTTAAGTTTGGTAAGGCATTCCATAGGATCATCATTAGCACTTGGCCCCAGCCTAGTGTGAAGTGTGCCTTTAAGAAAGATTCCCACCCATCAAAACTATGCATCCTAGAACCACACTAATGCAGATACTTCCATGTAATAGGAAGCCATGAGAATCCTCTCATGATTGGGGATATCATAGTACTTGAATTATTGTGTGGCCTTCCAGCCAATTGGATCTTCCCCATCAAACCTAGAAAATTCTAATCTTATTTGCTTAGGGAATGAACCCATACCTCCATTGGTCATTGTTGATTCCTCTTTGTTATTGCTATTAGTGGGTTTGGTTCGTAGAATTGACCTAATTTCTTTAACAGCCTCAGATAATTGGGTAAGTTGCTGTGTTCTGATCTCCATAGCTCTTTGATGTTGATCTTGTTTCAGTTTTACCCCAGCAACTATCTCAGATAATTGGAAATATCTGGTGCTGGTACCTGCTGCCATGGCTGGATCGTTGCTCTGATACCAATTGCAGTAAACATTCTTAACTACTTCAAGGGAGTCTTCCTCTAAGAACTAGAAAGAGATAAGGAAGAAAAATAGAGAGATTCAAGAAGAAAAGCTGTAGTCTTATTTTCTCATGCCTCTATTCTGTCACCTTACAAGTATTTATGCGTGAGGTTCTCTTTACCATAGCAGCAGCTAACTAATTACTTACATCAATACTAATCGACAATTACACCAGCACTAACAAACTATTAGCTTTAGCTATTTACTAGTAAAATAACAGCACATCACACAAGCTGACGTGTCAGCTTCATTGCAAAGCTTACTATTAGTACCGGGTCAGCCATGGTATATTTTAAGTATGATCCAATACCTAGGATGTGAGAATACGTGGAACACTACTTGACATAATCCAGATGACAGTTGAGGATTTCTATATTTCCAGTCTCATTTCATGCACACTTTTTTTTTTTTTTAATGAGTTGGTTCAGTCATTATATTGTGTTCACTTCCAGTTTCAATTGTTGATGTTTAGCGTCTAAAATACCAATTGCTATGTGCTAATAGGTTTTGTTTGTTAAAAAGATCCACGGCATGCTGCTTTTCATGATGAGGAATGGACAGTCCCAGTCCATAATGACAAGTATGTACCTCAAAAAAATGTTCAGATTACCTTCTGGGTTTGAATCCTAAACTTGAACTGCATCTGATATCTTTCTCAGTCTTTAAGTATTCATGACACTTGCAGGATACTGTTTGAATTGCTCAGCCTATCAGGTGCTTTGGCTGAACTTACATGGCCTGCAATTCTTAACAGAAGGCATATATTTGGGTATTGGTCATACTCTTCATGTGATGAAATCGAAATATCTAGTGTAGTGAGTTTATGGTCAGTGGAATATTCTAGTGCTTGCCACACTAGCTTTTGACAATGTTATGCATCAAATACATTTAAGCATTTTTGTGGGTTTTAACTTATGGCTTATTTGTCATGACTTGTATAAGTACAGGGAGGTCTTTTCCGGACTTTGACCCAGATGCCGTTTCAAAATACAATGAGAACAATATAGACACACCAGGAAGCCTAGCCAGCTCTCTACTATCAGAAGCGAAGCTGCGAGCCATCATTGACAATGCAAATCAAATGTGCAGGGTTCAGACCATCATTTATTGTTCATCTAACTTTACTACTCTATACCATAGATTAAATATGAGGTGCTTTGGTTGTTTTAGGAATTATTGATCATTTGTTTGGTGAGGAAGCTATTGCATAATGCTTAGTACTGTTGAAAAACCGTCTTTACCCACAAATAATCTTGAACTGCATGGCTACCCCAGAGAAACAAAATGAGGGAGAGGCAGCAAAAAATCTCCATTTTGTGTATAATTCAACAAGAATCTTGTATGTTTTTGATATTATGCAGGTAATTGACGGGTTTGGGTTTTTCAGCAAGTACATATGGAACTTTGTGAACCATAAGCCTATAGTTAGCCAATTCCGGTACTCTCGCCAGGTTCCAGTCAAGACACCGAACTCCAAAAGACGAAATGATGAGTAAAAAGACCTTGTTAAGGGGGGTGTTCCGCAGTGTTGGGCCCACGGTCATCCATACATTTATGCAGGTGGCTGGACTAACAAATCACCATCTCATTAGTTGCTTCAGATTCGAGTGTTTTACCGTGGGCAAATCAGATGAAAAAGATGGTACTCATAAATCCAAGATGGAAGAAAAATTACCAGTTGACACAACTCACTTGGGACTAGCAAGAACTATCGATGAATTGAGTTTCACATCGAATTAGTATCTTACGTATTTGGTGTACTGTAAATAAATTCTGTTCTTGTTGGCTCCACCTCAATGATGTGGAGTGATTCTGGGGAAGTTTTCTCTGTACAAATAAATGTAGATATGAAAAAATAGATTGAAGCATCTGTGACTCGAAAAGCTCAAATGACTTGGTTATTTACAGAATTGATACTGCGAAATATTATTAGTTTAATTTTCTTGTTTGATCGATGGCATTCCTCCTGTCCATTCCTGAACATAGGAAACAGTACCTCTTTATCTCAACCTATTGAATCTTATGTGGTTATAAACCCATTATAAAAATAAAATAAAATAATAAAAAAAAGGAAGAGTTTGGTTGCCAACCTTCAGCTTCAATTTTCACATTCATTTAGGTTCAGTTTTCACAATTGATCTTTAACTTTTTTCCCCATGGGCAGGATTAATATTGAATTCGAACCTCTATCTCAACTGGTTGAGACATTAATTCAATGGTTCAAAAATAGATGTAGTTGGCCCTTTGAAGCATCTGTAAGTGTTACAACAAAGGCAATTTTTCAGTAAATGAGAAGCAAACATTGGCAGAATTAGTTCAAAATTAAGAGGAAGGATCATAAAAATTATTAGACTGAGACCAGGAGCTTGCCATTGCCTGTAGGTTTAAGAATTGGTATGTTTGGACTAACTGCTCTCGGTTAATTACGTAATTTGCTAGTTTTATTGTACTATAGTGCTTTTGTTAACTTGCAAAAAAAAAAACTGACACAGAGGGACTCATAACATAAGACGAGCAGAAACTCAGTACCCAGACTCAGGACCAAATAATCCCACTGAAAACACTTCCAAGGATCTGATTCTAATTCTCATTCATGAAACTGTATAGATCAAAGGGTATGGCTCAATTGAGCTTGGATTGCCTCGTGGTTAATCTTCTGAAATTGCAGTCCTACTTTGAAAAATACATTCCTCTCAGTTAGAGGAAATTCAACAATACAAGTTCCACATATTTTTTTTTTCTCACTTTTCGATTGTTGTATTTACATAAACATCCTAGCTAATCTTAGAAATAGTTCTATGACATTACAGAATGCTTGATGTGTAACTTCTTTATGGACATTCACCATTTTTCAGTTTGACTTTGGTGTAACATTCTTCCTGAGATGGCTGCCGCAAGTGCTGCTGTGAAATTGGGATCTTTTGTCAAGGATGAAGCCATCTGTTCCACCAAGAACTGCTTGATTTCTGGTGAATCAATTTTGGGTTTTGATGGTTTGATGTCATTAGTACTGGACTTAGATTTTGTCAACTCAAGAGTGAGCGTTGGTCCAGATGAGCTGAGAGAGGCTGAGCAGGGGAGTGATGCAAGGGTCACACAGCGGTTGGAGCCTGATGTTGCCTCAAGTTGAGAAGGATGGGGATGGTTGTGCTCACCTTCATAGGTTGCAACCAAAATTGATTGGTCTTCCACACTTCTTTGTACCTGAACAGCCAAATTTAACCATAGCCACTTTAGATTGCTACTAAATACATTTATTAAAACAGAATGGGAAACATAATAGTGTCAAAAAAGATTTTGTATTCATCTTTAGATGTCTCAGAAAACTTTAAATGATATGTCAGGGAGTGCACTTTTGTTTAATTTGATCTAAATTATGAAATTGATCCATTTCAAATGGAGATGATCTTTTTCCATATTATATTTTAAGGGAGAATTGATCAGCGACATGATTATTTATCTATGTATGTGAGTTGGATGAGATGTGCTAATTTTTTTTTTGGAGAAAAACAATTTAGATAATCATAAATTAGGGGAAGCATGGTTTTGAATATAATCACCCACCTTCTTTTTGACGGGGCAGCTTGGAGCAAAAGAGCATTTGAAGTAAGCTCTAGGACAGGGATTATCTCTGGTGACCTTCTGTCCATATTTCCTCCATTGATATCCATCCTTCACAACCTACAAAGTCATGAAAGTAAGTAAAGCATGTAAATTTAATTTACGCCCAATATGCATGGCCGGCCAAAAAAAGAGAGATATATAGTAATATATGGATCTATGCGAGTAAATAACTTACAAGGCTAGTATCAGATGCTTCAGTCTTGACATAAGACCTCGAGATTTTTGCCTTGATTGTCCCTTCTCTAGGTTTCTTGCATGATTCATCATCAGTTGAGCTGCTCTCTGAGTTGCCATTAATTCCATTGGCATTATTACTAATGTTGTTACTACTTTCAGACTTCCTTTTCCTTGAGGGGCTAAGCTCCTTTTCGGGGTTCTTGCTCATATAATCCATCAACTGGCTTCGCAAAGCGTTGTAGTTCTCACACATCACTGTTAGCATTTCAGTTAGCTTCCTATTTTCTGCACTCACTCGATTCAATTCCTCCACCAAAGCACCAGTCTGAACACAATTAAACACAATAACTTTAGCACTCCGTATATATTTAAAACATTGATGGTGGAATATAGTACCAAAACAATTTTCAGACATGCAATGCAATTAATTAAGAGCAACTTTTTCATAAAAGAAATAAATTTTACAAATCAAGTTTCAGTAGCAATTTTGGTTTAACATTTAGTGACTTCAATGAAGGAAGTAGCACTACATATGAAGCAACCTTAAACAATGTCATTTTTGTTGGGGAAAAAAAAGCTCCCAATTTTATTTGCTGGAGTCAAAAGAACCTTGCTCAACTTCATTTTCATTAGGCCAATAACTTAATATAAATTCACGTTTATCTTTCTACTTCATAGCCTTCAATTGACAGCCACAAAAGGAATAATAAAATAAATAAATAAAACATAATCACAAGGAAAAACAAAGAAAAGAGAGAATGAACCAACCTCTTGTTTAACTGAGAGCTTCTTGTCAAAGTCTATAAAATTGCTTTCCATCTCTTCGATCTGGAACCCAAAAAAAAAAAAAAACATAGAAAGAAACTTCTCAGTTGATGAATTCAAGTAAATATGATATCAATAAGAGCTAGAGCTAGAGCTAGCTAGCTTCTGGGAATGCTAGATTAAATTTTCCACAAGTACGTACCGGTACAGAAGCAACATTAACATTAAGATCCAAGCAAGTACTTCTCCATGAAGAATAATCCATAGCCGTCGAGTTCGAACTAGTCCAACCAAATCTTCTTGCAAAACCCAGAACCCAAGTTTCCAGAAGATGCTAGCTAGTTTGACCAAAAGAGATAAAGCTGTGTAATTACAGAATCCTCAAGAAAAACCCAGACTAAGTCACAACTTTCAAGTGTGAAGAAGTGTTCAAATTGTTAAAATTTCTGGCAAGTGAACCAAATGGATGAGCATATATATAAAAACCAAAAAAGATCAACTTGTTGTAAAAGGAAACTTGGTGGAAAGAGAGTTCAATTAGCTGAAGAGCTGGCATGAACTTTTTAGTTGCATATTTAAAAGTATATATTTATAGTAAAAGGATAAGAGTACTGCATGGGCTCGCTTTTGTTTGGCGTGCGTTAATTTGGTATTATTTTATGAATGTGATAGGTGTGTCGGTTGCCACCAGAATTCTTTGTACACCAAAAAAAAATTTCAAAGTCAAGCTCGCACACCATCAAATTAAAATATTATAAAAATAAATAAATAAATAAAAACAATGGGTTGGGTTGGGTGTGGTATTGGTGTAATTTTTAAAAGAAAAAAAGAGTCTGGAAGAAGTTCTAAATTGACACGATACTTTCTTTCTTAATTTCTACGCTTTTAATAATGTAGGGTCTGTAGGGCCTTCACTTTCTTGTCACGTTTCCAAGCATTTTCCACGTTCCATGCAACATCCTTAATCTTTTTTTTTTTTTTTTTTTTTCTACGCGCTTCACTCTTTCTTGCCAGATCTTCATTTTCTTTCTTTTATTCTATATGCTTCCTTTTCTTTTTAGTGAGAATATATATATATATATATATATATTTATATACTAATTGATTTTAATGATCGAGTGGTGGGAAAGTTTTATTGTTCCAATTTCAATATATTATATTAAAAAAATATGTGAAGGAAGTTATGTCTCTTCTTATTCTTATAAAGTATGAAAGAAATTATATTTTTTTGAGAAGACCTAAACTTACGTTTAATTTTATAACATGCTTCGTTGTCAATTTGTGAATAGATTTTAGCACTTACAATGGGACCACCAAAGATATTTATTGGGAAAAAAAAAATTAGACACTTCAATCAAAAGATGACACTTTAGCATATTATAAATTTGGGAGTGTCCCTTGTATTATTCATTGTTTTAATTAATAGCATTTCAATTTTTTTTTTTTTTTTTTTACTTAAAATTTCAATATTTTTTATTTTGATTTAGTTTAATGTACTTGAAGCAATCAAGTTATTATGTCATAGTGTAATGTATCATGTGATACATTGAACTTGACAGTTGACACTACAATATATCACAAAAAGCAAAAAGAAAAACTATGTTTCACGAGGCTTTACTTGTACTTAGGACTTGCTTTTTTGGTTTTTTCCATTTTACATGAGATTGGTTAGAACTTAGAACCAAAAAAAGTCCACCGACATCGTTACTAGATTGAGATGGGGTAAGGTTATTAACTCCAAAGGTTGAGCAATTGTTCCGATGTTAATTAATTAAAAGTAGCCTTCTTAGATTTATTAAATAGTTGATGTGGTAGGAGATAAATTGAACTGGATATATCTCTAAAGCCTCCCGTTAAGTTAACAATCAAATTGAACCAAACCGATAAAGTAAAGTAAATTATACTATTTCGTGTCAACATTAGAACATCATGTGCTTAGATATAAAATGTCAAATTAGTTTACGATAACTTCTTTCTTGTTATCACTTTTGGTGATACCGCAGTTGTCTAATTAATGTCACATTTTCTAGCCTGGGTGGGAGTGTGGTGTCTTCCTAATAATGTTAGCTTCACAACATTTTCATAACAATTTTTAGTTGGTAATCTATTATTGGTAGGTAAAAAAGTAATGTCAATAGTAGGCCTAGATTAGAACCAGTAACACTGATTGCCAACTAAGATTTGTTTTGAAAATATTGTAGACTTATATTAGCATTACTCTCGTCTAGTACCTTTTTTTTAATTAGTACTTTTTTTAATTATGAGCTTTTTAAAAATGAGGTTATAGAAAAAAATAATAAAGTTTAAAAAAATTGTAGTTTGAAAGATATTGTTTGATAATGCATTACCAAATCATTTGATAACAAATTATTTTATCAATTAAACTAATTGCAACTCACACTTCTAAAATAGTTTAGACATTTATAGTGTCATTTTGAATTACAATACATATATTGTGGTTTGACACTACTATAATTTAGTATACAAAACTTCAAATGCTATGATTCAGCCCATAAATTTTTTACTAAAATAAAATCATTAGATTTCTTTCAATTTTATACTTCTAAAATAGTTTAGACATTTATAGTGTCATTTTGAATTACAATACATATATTGTGGTTTGACACTGTTATAATTTAGTATACAAAACTTCAAATGCTATGATTCAGCCCATAAATTTTTTACTAAAATAAAATCATTAGATTTCTTTCAATTTTATATGATATGGAAATATTTATTATTTAATTAATTCCACCCCCTTAAAATATCTCTTAATTTTTTTATTTGAGATAAAAATCTTATTATAGCCTAATTTATGTGTATATGTGTGTAAAATTCACTGTTAGAGACTTGAACCTGACCCTTACCCTTGCCCCCCATCCCACAAGAACTTGTACTTGTAAAGAGTGATCATCATGTTAATGGTGTGTTTCTCTCAATTTTCTAAAAGAAAAACAAACCAAGTAGTTAAATTAATTTACTAATTACATCTCATGTAGGTCTTGAAGAAATGGACTCGAGATCAAATCATATGTAGGGGGACTATGGTGAGGAAGACCAGTACTCACAATGGTTGAACCTACATTTTTTATAAAAATTATAACATACACCCAATGTACTATACCTCTCTGATGCATATAAATAAGCCTCATATATAGGACCTATAGATAATATCAAGGGCGGTGTTACAGCTTATTCAAGGGGTTCAAATGAACCCCCTAACTTCAAAAAAAGAGTAATAATAATTATATATATATATATATATATATAATATTTTTTTTTTGTTAGTTTAATACTTTAATTTATTCTTAAAAATATTTTTTTGCACGCTTGACTTAAATCTTGCACACCCTTATTACAAGTATTTTCGACTCTAAGAGTAAAGAGTAAGTGTTTGTGAATTGTAAATGTAAAGAGTAAGTGTTTGTGAATTGTAAATTGTAAATGTAATTCTTTTTTTATAAGTTTATATTATATGTGTGTGAGTATGTCTAATATTGATTGTATACATTACTTTTTGTTATAATGTTATTTGTATAAATTATGATGTGTGTGGATGTTTGTGTGTACAATATATAATATAATTTTATATAATTTAATAATTAGGAAATAGAGAGGATTTTTTTTACATGTGTGTATATTGTTATCGTATTATAATAACTTTTTGTTATAAAGTTAGTAAAATTCAAGAAAAAGATTGTAAAATTAGTGATTGTTCAAGCATTTGATTGGTTAAGTAAACACGTAGTGTATACTTATATGTATGAATGAGTGTGATTGTGTGCGTCAATAATTAATACGGAGCTAATGAGTTGAGATTAGGCATTTAATCTAAAATGTTTTTATAAAAACAAAGTCAAATAGATAATAACAACTGTATAAAGATAAAAATGTTAGATGTACTTAACAAAATAAAATGGTCATAGGCTCATAGCTATCCACATTGGCAATAAATGTTTGTAATGAATTATCATGTAACATTCAAAATTTGAAAACTTGTAGAATAAAATTGTAAAACTTCACGTATTATTATTGTAGGGACACGATTTTTAACGGCCCGGGAGTGACCTTGGGCTCGTATGTAAAAGGCCCGAACAATATGATTTGTAGAGAGTGGGTTTGGAAATGCTAGACCTTGGTCGTTGGGTAACGGTTTAGTCTGGATTTTCATGGAAGCCCATTCGAAGGTGGATTTGGCCTGTATGTCTAAGCCTTACACGGATGTGGTGTGAGGATCTATCTCCTCAGAATTAGTCCGAGGAGCGTCTCATCCTCGCCATCCTTCTTTTTTATGAGTTCGTCCTCCCCCTTTTCTCTAGTTCCTGGGAAGACCCCCCCTGTCAATGCAACGAGTTTCCCTTTTATACTAGTATTACCTTCCCATTCTTCACCTACGTGTCCGTTTCTCCTTGTTCGGGATGGTTACTCGTCTTGTCAATCCTCACATCAGAGTGGTTGGGAAAAGCTGGACAGCATAGTATGAGTATGAGTTTGTCAAGCGATGGGCTCCACATTAAGGCGTTGGCAGCCTTCTCCCTTGTGCTGCTCTTGTACTGAATTTGTCCTTTTCTTCAGACTTTTTTGTGAGATGTTGGGCGTAAAGTCATCCTCGGCCACATCCTTGGACCTTCAAGGAGCTTTCATTGCGCGTTCTTAGCAGTAGGGCTCCTCAGCCTGGGCTTTGGGCTTTTAATACAAAGTGGGCTGGGACCTCAGATTTCGGGCCCCACAATAGCCCCTCAAAATCCTGCTGTCCGACTTTTTAGTTGGAGAGGAGGGTTTTGGTGACATTAGGCCCACATTTTGGCTCGCTCAAATCCAGTACTCCATTATTATTTGTATTTTTTCATTTACATGGGAGGAGTGTCAAGATAAGGGCCACTCCTTTATTTTTTGCTCACGCGGGGTCCTTTGACATTTCGGTACTCAAGGCGCACCTTCACGAGGATCTTCAGATCCTGCGGCTAAGGATGAGGTTGGAAATTGAGTCGAGTCTGCTTTGTCCGTAGCATTCCTTGGAAATTTGCATGAATTAAATGCCACTGGTTTGCTTCTGTGTATAAATAGGGTAAGGGGTCACTCCACCTGCACATGAACTCTCCTGTTCCCTTCAGAATCATACTTCCTCTTTCATATTCACGATCTCCATTTCTAGTGCCACTCTGCCTCAAAGCAAGATGTTTGAGGCATGGATGGGGATGAAAGGTCTCCGCACGCTTCAGAGGCACCGAATCCTCAAGGTGATATGGTACGGACAAGGATGGCACAGATTCAAGTCAGTCCCCCATTTTGACAGGGGGAAGATGGTATTCCTCCCTCTTTTAGTCAAAATCCTAAGTAGGTTCTGGTCATGCCAGATTTTTGGTATGTCAGAAGAAGGAATTTCCGCCATCAGCGCTGTCTACCTTGTCGCAGGCAAATTTTCGCGGGGGCTCCTCAACTTCCGGCTCCCTGCACCTTTTCTTCAACGGTGCAGGCTTCAAGTTGGGTTCCCTGCACCTTTTCTTCAGCGGCGCTAGCCCGAAACCAGGTGCTCTCTGCACCTTTTCTTCAACGGTGCAGGCCCCACGTTGGGTTCTTTGGCTGCTTGAGTTATGGGCATATAAAAGTATTGAGGAATGGTTTTCTTACAAAACTCCTCGGAACAGCAGCCAACCTCTCCTCTGTGCTTCTTCTTCGGTTTTATCTTCATTCTCTTGTATTTTTTCTTTTTACTTACGTAGTTAGCTTTAGTATAGGCTTATTTCAGCTTTTCATTGTACACTGTACTATTTCTTTGTCTTAATAAAAGATGAATTTATTTCTTTCTAAATATTTTTTCTCTCGGCAGCAATTACTTTGTGAATGAATATTAAATATACGTTTGCCTTTAATGATACTTGGAGCAGAAAAATGCCTTAAAACAAATTCCTACTGGTTTAAACTTACTAACATTATCAAGCATAACAATGGTAATCCTCAATAAATTAAACTCTTGGAACTAACCGGGATAATGGCCGAGCGTTGTGCGATGCATGCTAGACAAATGTCCGAGAACGATAAACTTCTAAATAATTCATCCGAGAGGGTAGCCGAGCAGTGAGGGACCTCAATCGTGTTTTTGGTAGCATATTGCTCTATGTTGCATCAATCCCTTTGGTACTGAGGATCCGAGGGTAGACTGGGGAATCCGTTCAGTATAGGGATTAACCCAACTGTTAATGGGTAGTTCTCCTCGGATAGATTCTAAGGTTCGTGTAACGTAAGATTTCTTTTATGTACTTGGTTTCCCCATAGGCTTGAATCCGAGGACCATGCAAGGCCTTGGTTCTGTCCAAAACTTGTAAGATTTCTTTTATGTACTTGGTTTTCCCATAGGCCTGAGTCCGAGGACCATGCAAGGCCTTGGTTCTGTCCAAAACTTGTAAGATTTCTTCTTTGTACTTGGTTTCCCCATAGGCTTGAGTCCGAGGACCATGCAAGGCCTTGGTTCTGTCCAAAACTTGTAAGATTTCTTGGTTTCTTGAGTTTTGGTTCTGTCCAAAACTTGTAAGATTTCTTTTATGTACTTGGTTTCCCCTTGAGTCCGAGGACCATGCAAGGCCTTGGTTCTGTCCAAAACTTGTAAGATTTCTTTTTTGTACTTGGTTTCCCCATAGGCTTGAGTCCGAGGACCATGCAAGGCCTTGGTTCTGTCCAAAACTTGTAAGATTTCTTTTATGTACTTGGTTTCCCCATAGGCTTGAGTCCGAGGACCATGCAAGGCCTTGGTTCTGTCCAAAACTTGTAAGATTTCTTTTTGTACTTGGTTTCCCCATAGGCTTGAGTCCGAGGACCATGCAAGGCCTTGGTTCTGTCCAAAACTTGTTCTGTCCAAAACTTGTAAGATTTCTTCTTTGTACTTGGTTTCCCCATAGGCTTGAGTCCGAGGACCATGCAAGGCCTTGGTTCTGTCCAAAACTTGTAAGATTTCTTTTTACATTTATTTATGTTTCGAACGTAAGCCCCTAGACCAGGGCGGGGAGAGCTGGCTTGAAGCCAAAAGCCCCTAGAGCTGCTCGCGCCATTGGCACTGCAAGGCGTAGCCCCTAGCAGAAGTTTATGTCGGAGCAACAGCTGCATGTTCACTAGAGATGGAGAAAACCCCGCGAATCTCTGCTTGCTAGGGAGTTGACTTCACCACCACCTGCGCCAACGTGCAAGCCTTCCCATAGACGGCGCCAATTGTAGGGACACGATTTTTAACGGCCCGGGAGTGACCTTGGGCTCGTATGTAAAAGGCCCAAACAATATGATTTGTAGAGAGTGGGTTTGGAAAGGCTAGACCTTGGTCGTTGGGTAACGGTTTAGTCAGGATTTTCATGGAAGCCCATTCGAAGGTGGATTTGGCCTATATGTCTAAACCTTACACGGATGTGGTGTGAGGATCTATCTCCTCGGAATTAGTCCGAGGAGCGTCTCGCCCTCGCCATCCTTCTTTTTTATGAGTTCGTCATCCCCCTTTTCTCTGGTTCCTGGGAAGACCCCCCCTTGTCAATGCAACGAGTTTTCCTTTTATACTAGTATTTCCTTCCCATTCTTCACCTACGTGTCCGTTTCTCCTTGTTCGGGATGGTTACTCGTCTTGTCAATCCTCACATCAGAGTAGTTGGGAAAAGCTGGACAGCATGGTATGAGTATGGGTTTGTCAGGCAATGGGCTCCACATTAAGGCGTTGGCAGCCTTCTCCCTTGTGCTGCTCTTGTACTGAATTTGTCCTTTTCTTCAGGCTTTTTTGTGAGATGTTGGGCATAAAGTCGTCCTCAGCCACATCCTTGGACCTTCAAGGAGCTTTCATTGCGCGTTCTTAGCAGTAGGGCTCCTCAACCTGGGCTTTGGGCTTTTAATACAAAGTGGGCTGGGACCTCAGATTTCGGGTCCCACAATTATTATTATTATTATTATGTCAATAACTCGATATATTCAAATTCTTTTTTAATTAAAATATTTTAATGACCCCCTAAGCAAAATTTTTGGAGCCATCACTAGATGATATCCAATTGTATATATAAGAGAGGGTGTAATAAATTGATTGCACTGAATAATTTTACCCGTTGCTAAGCAAGTTTATTGAGCAACTATTTGTTCATCCTGATTGTGAAGAATAACTTGGAGCCTTCTTTTTGTTCAAATGTTTATTTGCTTATTTGTTGATTTTTTAATGAGATTTGCTTATTTGTTGAAAGTTGATAAAAGTATAATTGAATTTAGGAGGAAAAAAAGTAAGGTTTTTAAAAATTGTATATAAAGAAATAAGCTAAAATATCACAGGTTAAAAAAATATTTTTTTTAAAAACTAATCCAAACACAAATAATTCAAATAACTCTTTATTTTTGGACATTGTGATAATATTACATTTTTCTTGGTGGTTTCTTGTGTTTTTTTTTTTTTTTTTTTTTTTTTTTTTTTTGTAGGTAGGCACCTGGAGTTTACTTGCCCAAGTGTGTGTAATGATCAATTACTTCTAAAATTCTATGAAAATATGCTTTCAACATTTTCAAAAAGACTGGCTTTGCAAGAAAATCATTCATCGACTTTGAAAGGTCTTATAGGAGCATATCTTGACCTTTTATCCTACTGTGTATCGGATTATTTGTTATTCACCTAGAAATATTCTAGGGTTTTTGGACTGTAAATGTCATGTCCTTGTAATGGGGTGCTTTTAGTCATAAAAATACAACCAGTTTGTGCTTGCAGCGATTGAGCATTGATAATTTCGAAATGCCATTATAATTATTATGTACATATTAAATAAATAAATCAATTAGATTTTAAAGAAAAAAGTTAAATCTCTAAGAGGTTTTTATTTTTTGAGAAGAGACTCTCTAAGAGATTAATTGTTCAAATAGAAAGTAAAAATATTAAATTAACAATCGTATCTAAAAACCTCTAAATTTAAGTTTTAAGAAAAAAATAAAAGAGTTAATTCCTTTTTTTTAAAAAAAATAAAGAATTTAATAATAGTAATAATATATAAACACGCTTTGAAAGGACATGGCAAAATGGGCGGGTCAGGTCGGTTTGAGTCGAGTCAAATGGGTTACAAGTCAAAATGGTCATTTTAAGCGGGTTAAAAAAAAAGGGTTCGGGTCAATCAGGTTGCGGGTTGGATTGGGTTGACCCGTATTTTTCACATTAATTTTTTTTTAAGAAAACAACATGTATTTGCCATTTAAAAAGTCATGCAACAAATTACTTGATGTAAAATGCATTACTTTGAATTCACCACTTATATCAATAATGAATTACACTTATTAATACTTATTCAATAATTCAAAAATTATACAAATCCAAACATTACTATCTAAAACAAAATAACATAAAAATAAGTAAAACAAATACACAAGTTTCATTTCTGCACAATATCAACATCCCAAAATATAAAACAAAATTACAAATGACTTATTGGATAATTCATTTGACAAAGAATAAAAACATATAAGAAATTTACAATCTTGAAAATTAATTTTATAATCTATTGGCAATTGTGGTTGATACTTGATTTCAATTTGAGATATATATTAAAGTTTAATTGTTTACTTATTTATACATGGTCTCTTTTATGAATCTCATATCATTGTTAAGTAATACACACTCTAGAAAATATCATAATTTATTTTGAAAAGCCGTTTATTTTAGACATAAATTGTTAAAAAATAGTTCTAAGCATTCATAATTTATGTTAATTTGATATTTTGGCTTTACTATTTTCACATTTGTAAATGTTTCTCACACATGTCTACAATTTTAAATCTATATTTTTAACTGTATTGTAATCAGATTATCTTGGCATGTACTTTGCTATATAATATCTAAAAATCTTTACTCATTACAGAATACTTAATCATTCATCTTTCAATTAATTTGCATACAGTTATGTAAATGTCTCAATTAAAACTCACAACAAACAATTAAACCAATATTGTCTTAATTTTAATTTTTTTTTAACCCAAAAAAAAGTTTTAAAAAATGGTTTGGGTTCAGGTCAGGTTACAGGTCAAGTCGGGTTGACTCACAAAAAACACGGGTTGGGTCACAAGTCAACCCGTTTTTGCTTCGAGTCAAAAAATCGGGTTCGGGTCATGTATTTTTTGGGTTGGGTCAAAAAATTCTGACCCATTTTTCCATGTTTACGTAAGGGGCACTAGCCGTAAAGATTCTTTAGCATGACAATATTAGCTCAAAATCATAAACAAGATTTGACATCCCTCCAATGCTTTTGCATGGCTTTTGTGCACATAAAAAGTATTACATTAATGACACATATCCTAAAATGATCGTGCATCAATTTTGTTTCCCTTCTTGTGAAAAGAATTAAATATGACTCTTTTTTTTTCCCCCCCTGTTGAACTAAAGTGTATGTCTTTTGAAAGTTGAAAATTAAGGGGTTGTTTGGATTTGTGGGTTTCCATCACTTATCACTCAAAATAAGTGGGTCCCATGGAGAAGGTGTTTGTTTGGATGGGTTTTAGAGTTTGTTTCCATCACTCAGTTTTCACTAAACCAAATAATGAGTTACTGAAAACAAAAAAAAAAATAAAATAAATAAAATAAAATAAAAATAGGTGTTTTTGAGTTACAAAAATAGAATAACATGTGGCAATTTCATAAATACCCTCACATTAGTGGGCCTCATGGTTAGAGAAGAGTCAAATCCCCAGCTCCTTTTCGTACTCCCTACCAACAGCTCTAATGAGCACTTGCTTCCACAACTACAACCCCATCTGCATAACCACATCACTATATTTTTAAGGAGGGGGCAAGTAGGGGTTCTGAGAGCACTAGTAGCCTAGGTTAGTGTGTGAGTCCCACATTTTTGAGTTTTTGGATTTGAAGACATAATCGGGTTTAGGTGCCAAATTGGGTTTAGGTGATATTTAAGGATTTTTTAAGTGATAGAAAATAAGTTAGAGGGTGATAAGTAATGAGTGATGAGTGATGAGTGATAAGTGATGATATTTTTCCACTAAAACAAGGCCTAATACTCCTTTTGGACTCTTGCCAAAACTTTTGGATTGTCTTATCCAAATTTATTATTTAGGATTATTAATTACTGCATGTATATTAATTTAGTGTCTACTGATTATTGCTTAAAATGTGTTTATTGTATGTATCTTTCTTTCTTTTTTTCTTTTTTTTCTTTTTTTTACAAGATAAAATTTCTACTCTAGCCTAATTTAAATGTATATATGTGTAAAGCTCCCTCCTAAAGACTTGAACCCCGACCCTTACCCCCCATACTCCACAAACACTTATACTTGTGGAGTGACTATCGTACCAAAAGTGCACTATGTTTATTGAATGTTTCTAAAAAACCTGTGTTGTTGTATGTGTCAGCAGCACTTACTAGGATTCCAGTACACATGCGCGCGTGCACACACACACACAAAAAGAAAGGAGGAGGAGGCAGCACTTAGGATTAGGAGGCCTACTACATGTAGGTGAGTCGAGGGGAGGAACTATCATTTCGGTGAACACGTGCGTCTATTGTCACTTGCAATTTGTGACAAGTTGTGGAAAACGTGCATTATGCTAAAATATTATTCACTTTTTTTTTAATTCACCTTGTTGCTAAGCTGTTCACTAGGGAAAAATAATAATAAATATAAACCCTGACAAAATAGTCCTGTTCAAAAGCTTTTCATACATGAATATCAAGAAATATTAAAGTGATCAAAGATTAATAACCTTTTTAATATAAGATGCAAAAAAAAAAATATTTAAAAAAAAAAGACTTTATCATTATACACAAAACATGAGTTTGTGATCTTATTAACATAAAATTTATCGTGCATATTAAGAAAAATGAAAATATCAAATCTAAGAATCATATTTTCAAAGTATTAATCCACTAAAAATTTATTAAACTAATGGAATATTGTAAAGAGTTACACTAGGCGTAACTTAACCTTAACCTATATATTGAATTTGATATTTTCATTTTTGTTTTTTTTTTTTTAAATATGCATGTTGAATTTCATGTTAATGAGATGTTATTTACTGTATGAGAATTGTTGTTATTCATGAATTATGTGTGTGTGAACTTAATTTGTGATGTTTTATGAGTTTTAATTTAAAGTAGGATACTTTTAAATCTAATTTAAAAAATTATAAATATTATTTAAGGGGATAGAGGTAGGGACAAAGAAACCTCCTCAAAGTAGGGTTAGGGCGGGAAATAGGAAGCCAACCTTAGTAATTAGTAATAGTGGTGATATTGTATATAATGATTTTGGTAATGGTAGTAGGGAGTTAGTAGTGTAAGGTGATATTAATGACGGTAGTGATAATGATGATATATAGTAATGGTGATACTAATGATGAAACTGGAAGTTGCTATAGCGATAATTTTATAGTTGTTGTAGCTATTATAATAGTTTGTTTTAAATTTTATTTTATTCTTGTCATATTATTATTTTTTATATTGTAGATAGTATTTATTTTATTTGTAAATATTTTTTAAGTATAAATGTCTGCTAGAAAATACTAGAAAATATCAATCTAAATATAAAAAATTTTAAAAAGGAAAAAGAGAGAAAAGAATCTATAATTTCAATTATGATTTTTTGTTACATTTTTTTTATTAGCAATATAGAGGATATAATAGAAAATTTAGATGAAAATTTCCCAAATAAACAAGAAATTCATAAAAATGAAGCAATTAGGAAATAATGAAATCATCTGACATAAAGGTAAAAATAAAAATAATTATAAGGATGTTCAAACATGTATTATAACAATTTTTGATATTATATAAAGACGAAATCATTTTGCAAATACATATATTACTTATAGAATTTTTGTTACAGTTGCTTCAACAAAAAAAAGTTTTACATAATTAAAATTGATAAGATCATAATTAAAATCGATTTAAAAGCTAATTAAAATTTAAATACAAAAACATAATAGTTAATTTTTGGTATATAAAAAAAAGAATGAATAATTTTTAATTTAATTGATATCTAAAGTATAAAAATACATAACCTAAAGTTAAGGTCTTAACTAAGCCTTATACCGAATCGAGTGAGCCCTCCAGTATGGAATTGCAGCTATAGCAGAGAAACATAGCACACCAAAATTGAACCTGTTACAAGTTACAATTTATGAGTAATTAATAGATTGTCTAGTGACCTATTGTGAGAAATGGTTTACAATAATAACTTCATATTAAATCGTTAAAAGTTAGTTAAAATCTAAAACATTGACTTTTTTGTGCAGCACAAAGTTGAGGAGAGGTCACGGGGCTTGGTCACATAACCCATGAAAGTCAAAATACCTAATCCTTGATTAAAACTAATATAATAATTAATTAATAAATAAACTTAATCCCTATTAAAAGTACAGCAAGACTCAACCATGGACCATGACCAAAATTTTAAACTACAATAGTAGGTAGTCCGTCCAATGAATTAAACCCTAAAAAATGGTGTATACAACACGTGTTCCTTCTCCTCCTCATTCATGAATGGATTTCTTTTATGTCTATGTCCAATTAATTACTGGCTGCAAGAATTATCCCTAGCTAATTTGTACAACAACCGTAGAAATCAACTTTTTTGGTCTCACTTCTCAGCACATGTTTTAGAATACTTATCCAATTCAACTTTCTTTTTTTCTTTCTTTTTTTTTTTTCTCCTTTTTATCTATTCTTTTTCTTTCTTTTGAGTTTAGAGTATTAAATGGTAAATATCCTGTGAAATGATTGTATACAATCACTCTCTCATAGTAAATAGATTTCACATACTTGTAAATCATATATACCATATAAGAAATTACTTTATATGGTCAGTCCACAACATTCTAACTCGAAAAGGGATTAATTAAAAGAATTTGCTAGACCATAACTATTTTCACACTTTGTTATAATATTAAGTTTAACTTTATGAGCAGTAGACAATCATTTTTAAGTGAATGCATTGACATCCCTCACAATTTTACATTTTAATCAATTATGGGAAAAACATTATAAAGTAGGTTATGTTGCTAGACCTTCGGTTAATCAAATTATGATTTTGATTCTTCTACCCTGCTCCCCAAATAAATAAATAAATAAATAAATAAAATAATTGAAGCTGCCTTTTTTTTTTTTTTTTTTTTTTTTTTTTTTTTTTTTTTTATGGTTTGCTGAATGGAAGCTCAACTGTATTTGGTCCTATCCTCCTAGGACTTGACCTGGCTGAAAGTTTGTGGCCCCAAGACAAATCGCCAAAAGACTGAAAAGTGAGATTCAAAGAGAGAAAAAAAAAAAAAAAAGGAAATAGTCATGTGTGAAAATGCAACAAACAAATCAAATAAACATTAAAGAAAATAACCGACAAAAAATGGACTTATGGAGAATCTTTGTCGTCATCTAATGTCGGCCCAACTATAGTGACAAGATTATCACCAAAAAAAAAAAAAAAAAAAAACCAAAAAAAAAACTATACTGACAGAGAAGGCTCTTTTTGAATTTTACTGCAATAGCAACATGTTCTTTTACCAATTACGAATCGTTTCACTTTCTTTTTAAATTTTCAAAGTCCTTAGAGCACTCACCCAATTGTATCATTCGTCTCACTTAAAATTAATTTAATTGTTTTTAGAGTGGAATTGATGAATTATTTAATTTATTTTGAAGGTAATATTATTTTATATTATGATATCTATAAAGAAAATAAATAAAAGAAGATGTAATGTGGGAGTTATTTTATGGATTATTCATATTAAACTTTTAGTCTTCTTATTAGTTAAAGAAAAAGATAAGAGATTAAAACCTATTTGGATTAGGAATTTAAGTGTTATTAGAATATTTTAGAGTTCTAGCATATCTTAACAACTCTAATTTGAGTTCAATGGGGAATTAAAGTCCTGGAAGCTTATTTAAGTTTTATGGACTTTTTGGAGGCTAAAGAGATAAGTTTTAGTAGTTTTAAATTCCAGCCCAAGTAGGAAATGTTAATTCTAGCCCAAGTAGGAAATGTATTTAACATGTAAATCTAAATTTATTTAAGAGTACTAATTGGAGTGGGATTGGACTTCCTAGACTGAATTGAAGTGTTATTTTAGAGGTATATACGGGGTCTTTTTAAGTCAGCCACATGAAACGCAGAGAGGGACTACAAGATTCCAAAAAAAGAGAAAAAAAAAATCAGTGCTTAAAGTGTAAAGGTTTAAGAGCATAGATATAGGGTTTCTCTACATTGAAAAGAATAGAATAGCATGGTACTTCTAGAGGCAGACATCAAGTTCATATTGTATTGAGGTAAACATATAACTATACATGCTGTATTGAAAATCATTAAACACATCTTTAACTTAGGATTCATCATCTCATAGTCACAAGGAAGTCTTAGAAATTATATTGATACATTCAAGGGAAAATCGACTATCATGGAAGTATCTATATAAACGTACATTAGTTTATTGATTTTGAAAGAGATCCTAATATATATATATATATATATATATATGTGGAGTAGTATCACTATTATTTATAAGTTAAGCCTATATAGACATCCATAAGTGGTGTTCAATGGTATATATATAGGTATAACAGATTGTAGTATTAGGGATTACACTGCAATTATATAAAATATAATATAGACATGATGTATATTAGAGCTATGTAAGATTTAAAGTTGTGAAATCTTCATAGTGGCTAAGGAAAAGTTTTATAAGAGGACTTTTTGTTATTTGAAACCTACCCTATTTGAGTTATTTAATCCTTAAAGGTTAGAGTTGACATTGTTCCGAACAATTGAAGTGAAGTTTGGTTTAGCAACTAGAGGTAAGTGGATTTCAGAACATGACGTCTCACAAAACGTGTGTCTATATATATATATATATATACACATATTTGCAAAAGTGAAGTTTTAAAATCTTATATCATTGCCAATGCTTTATACATACTTGAATTTTATTAATTATTGTAAGTTTCTTTGAAATTATATCTGTTAAGAATAATTCAAAAACTATATTTTTGAAAAAGTATTCATTATGTGATATATGATTTGTAGTAACAATATTGTAATAAAGAAGAAAAAAATCAAGTGGTTAGCTAGACTATCTACAACCTTTGCCAACACTGGATTAAGTGTTATGGTGGTCCTGTGACCACCCTGGCTTAGAGGTGGAGCTACCACTATTCTTTAGACTGAAATCGGGTAGTACTATGCTAACTATGTACCATTTTGAAACTTTTTTTTTTTTTTTTTTTTGTGTAGAATACAATTTTGAAACTCGAATAATATTGGTCGTTAGCATGTGGTTTTATGATGACATATTTCCGTGTACAAAGTGTTTAAGGATCTAGGAGAAAGAATGTTTGAGCTGTATCGTATACAGCATATTGTAACTATCTTAAAAGAAAAAAAAAAGAAAAAGAAAAAAGAGGATTAAGTAGGTTGTGTAGTCGATGTACAATTTTTCAATTGGGTAAAACTTGGGTATAGTATTTAGATCCTGTTATTTAGGTTTCACTCTTAAAATTCGGCTATATGACTACTTAACCAAAAATAAACTTCCATCTTATGAAAAATATGTCATATGACTGAATTTTAAGAGGAGAATCTAAAAAACAATACCTAAAGTATTGTATATGTTATTTACTGTCAGTATATGTTGTATTGAACAATATTTTTTTTGTTTTTGCTGGGAGTTGTATTGAACAATATTAGATTACTTTGGTCAATATTAATTGATTGCTAATGTCCACTGCATTTATCATTCTGAAAATACAAAATAATAATAATAATAACTTGGAATGATTGTTCGATCTGAAGATGAAAACATACTAGAAAAAGATGTCATTTGATTAAAAAATAAAATTTAGTTCACATAAAGCAAGATATAAAAGGAATCCAATGGAAAGAGATTAACAAGAAGAAAATTGGAGAGAAAAATTAACAAGAAGAAAAAAAGCTATGGAGAGGTGTCCAAGATTTAGTCTTAGATCTTGTTAGGTATTTGTATCCAATGTTTAACATGATCATTAGATACACTAAAATTTTGAATTATTTAATGCTTCACTATTCCTATATATAACAAAGTAACAATATCATGGACGTCAATAGTCAATGGGTCTAGTAACAGTTTCGAAATTTAAAGATTATAACGTTGAAAACAAGAATAAAGAAAGCTATGGATAGGTGATATTATTATAAACGGAATACGGAGGATATCATGGCCTTCTTTGTCAATGGTAGTCGTGGCGATTCGTGTTTGCGTGTCGGGTTTGTGTCGTGTCAACTTATGAGTATCTGATTATATGGATCAACACTAACCCGACATGTTTGTTAAACAGGTCAAGATTCATCAACCCTAACACGACCCATTTATTAAACAGGTCAGTCGTGTCAATTTGTTTATTAGATTTTATCAAAATGAAAAAAAATTATGAAAAACAAATATATAAATAAATATTTTTAATATTAAATTTAGAACTAATGAGTAACTGCATCACAAATAATCATTCAAAATTAAAGCTGTAAGGACACGATTCTCTGGCGGCCCAATAAGGATGTTGGGCTCGCGCACGGAAGATCCCTCACAATATAATTTGTAGAGAGTGGGCTTAAAAAGCTAGCCGCTGGTCGCGGGGCGATGTCCGATCCTGGTTTTAGAGGAATTCAGGTAAAAAAAGGTGTTGGGCCTGAACATTTAAGCCCTAAGACGTCGTACCATATGGATGGGACTCCTCGGAGTTGATCCGAGGACCATTGAGGCCTAACCCCGGTTATCCAAAGACGGACTTTCTTCAGTGAAGTCCGGTGTTGTTGAGATGTTCTCTCCCATGTGATCCTCCTTTTTCGGAGGTGGGATGGGATCCCCTTTTAGATTTACTTGCTTTCTTCTTTTATACTCGTCTGCGTTAATTGTCCTTCGTCCACGTGTAGGGTCAATCTTTACAAGACTGATATTTGTCCCATCAGTCTAATTCCAGAATTGTTGGGTATGGTTGATAAGGCTGCAGAGTACGGCTCTGTCATGTGTTGGGTCTTATCTGGAAGGGTAGTAAGGATAACTTCCCCAAGATATTTTGGATCTCCTTACAAATTCGTCCCTATACCAGTTTTACCCCTTTATTTCGATGGGATTCAGGATCTGCCGAGGACCAAACTGTCCTCGGCTGCCTTCCAAAATTGTTTTGTGCTCTGTACTATAGAGCTTGAGCCACAGCTCTCCTCGGACTGGGCCTTCGGATTTTCCAGGAGCAATCGGGCTTGGTCCTTAAATTATTGGGCCCCACAATAGCCCCTCAAAACCCTTCTATCCAACTTCCGGGTTGGAAGGGAGGGTTTTGGCAAACCCGGGCCCTTAATACGGTTTGTTTAGTTCAACCCCGTATTTATGTGAGCGGTTTTCCACCTGTCCAGGAGGTTAGCCGGTTTTCTAGGGATTCCGTTTAATTTGCTCGTGATCTACTCCTGCCGTTTGGCTGTCCCAGACGCGCCCTTAATGAATCCCCTTTACGAGGCTCATTTATGTCCGGAGGCTCATTTGATAAGGTGGGGAAGTGGAACGGACGCCTCTTTTTTCTTCAGATTCCTTTGGGAAACTTGAATGCATTTAATACCCTCCGTTCTGCCCTTCCTATAAGAAGGCAAGCAGGAGGCCATCACTTTCGTGCAGACTCCTCTCCTTCCCTCTGAGATCTGAAACCCGTAGCCTCCTTTAGCGCCTGCTTAGCCCGTTTGTTATACGCCATATCAGTACACGCCTACCATAACGAACGATGAAGGAACCATGCCCTTCCTCAAAACACCATGTTCCGATAAAACTTGAAATGGCTCGATCGGGGCAAGGGTGGCGTAGACTTAAGATCTGTCCCGCCTCTCTTTCAGCCAAAATCCGAAGCAGGGGCTCGTCATGTCAAACTCTTGGCGTGACTGAGTCGAGAACACCCAATATCAGCACCACTCGGCTCCTCACGAGCGTACCTAACATGGCACCAGTGTGTTAGGAGTCAGGGTTGAGGCAGGGGCGAAGTGCTTCTGCTTCTCCCTTTCCTTGCTCACTGGTGCCCTCCTCCGTCTTCCTCTTATAGTCTTCCCAGCACCAGTTCCGCCTTGGTGCTGTCCTTCTCCCTCTTTTGCTCCTCTCTTTGTCTTTTCATTTCTCCCACTCTTCTTCTCCTCCTTCTCTTACTCATGTCCTCCATCTTCTTCATTGATTTCTTCCTTACTATTTCCTTCTTCTTCGTTCTCTTTTTTTTTTTGAAGTGAGTTCTTCTTTTAGTATGAGCAACACTGAGGCAGAGATTGGAGAGACTTTGAAGACAAGTTCAAAAAGGCGCTTGATCGTTTGCTTATCTGTACTGTGGATGTTAGTATTGCTTCGGCAGCCCCTCTTTTGTATAGGCTTGTTGAAGCCTCTTTTTGTACATTGTAATAATTTTTCATATTAATAAAAGTTGTTTCTATTTCACTTTACATGTTCTGTCTCTTTGTTTTTATAAATTTGCAAGTGCTGCTCGGCTCAATAATACCGCATCTAAATCAATGACGACTAAGACCAAAATACTTAATAATAAAAAGATGTTGCCATAATCTTAATAGGAGTGCTTGGCACAATAGGGCAGACCAATAAAAAGTAGTACTTACCACCTTGGCTTGGGTCCGAGGACCATACAAGGCCTCGGTTATGTCCAGAACTTGTAATAATAATAATTTTTGTACTTGGTTTCCCCATAGGTTTGAGTCCGAGGACCATACAAGGCCTTGGTTCTGTCCAAAACTTGTAATAATAATAATTTTTTGTATTTGGTTTCCCCATAGGCTTGAGTCCGAGGACCATACAAGGCCTTGGTTCTGTCCAAAACTTGTAATAATAATAACTTTTTGTACTTGGTTTCCCCATAGGCTTGAGTCCGAGGACCATACAAGGCCTTGGTTCTGTCCAAAACTTGTAATAATAATAACTTTTCGTACTTGGTTTCCCCATAGGCTTGAGTCCGAGGACCATACAAGGCCTTGGTTCTGTCCAAAACTTGTAATAATAATAACTTTTCGTACTTGGTTTCCCCATAGGCTTGAGTCCGAGGACCATACAAGGCCTTGGTTCTGTCCAAAACTTTAAATAATAATAACTTTTCGTACTTGGTTTCCCCATAGGCTTGAGTCCGAGGACCATACAAGGCCTTGGTTCTGTCCAAAACTTGTAATAATAATAACTTTTCGTACTTGGTTTCCCCATAGGCTTGAGTCCGAGGACCATACAAGGCCTTGGTTCTGTCCAAAACTTTATGCCCTTCCCTTTTTCTCTTTGCACCTGTCTTTCCTCAGGTGTCTCATAAGTTGCCGAGCAGGAAGTTGTCCTCGGTAACGGTTATTCCTTGGTGTGGGCCATAGTCAGCAGGCTTCCATGCAGAACGGGCCTGGGCCGCGAATTTATTAGGCCCACAGATTTAGAGGCATTTCCGTAGTCTTTGGTCACGCGGTACTTTTTGGCGTCCCAGTATTCGAGGTGCGTCTTCACGAGGCTCCTTTAATCTCAGGGTTACAGACGGCATTGGAAATCGAGCCGGAGACATTTTGTCTGTAGCGTTCCTTGGGACGCTGCGTGAATTAAATGCCATCACCTCATCTTTTAAATAAATAGGAGAGAAGGTTGCTTTACTTTCACACGAATTCTTCAGTCTCCCCTCTTAGTACATCATGTTTAAGGCGAGGATTGGGGCAAAGGAGCTCTCTTCGCCACGAAAGCGTCATGTCTTCCTGCGACTCCAGATAGTGAGGTGCGGGCCAGGGAGGCGTAGACTCAAGAGAATATTTCAGTTCGAGAGAGGGGAAAGGATGTTTCTCCCTCTTTTAGTCAAAATCCGAAGCAGGTTCTGGTCATGCCAGATTTTTGGTATGCCCGAAGAAGGAATTTCCGCCATCAGCGCCGTCTGCCTTGTAGTAGGCAAATTTCTGCGGGGGCTTCCCAACTTCCGGCTCCCTGCATCTTTTCCGTAGATGGTGTTAGCCTGAGGTCAGGTTCTTTGGCTGCCTGAGTTATGGGCATGTAGAAGCGTCGAGGAATAGTTTCCTTAGACGACATCTTGGAACAGTAGCCAACCTCTCCTCTGAGATATCTCCTCGGCACCATCTTCACTCTTTTGTACTTTTCTTTTGCTTACGCAGTTAACTCTAATGTAAGCTGGTTTCAGCTTTTATTGTACACTGTACTGTTCTTTTGTCTTAATAAAAGATGTGTTTATTTCTTTATACATACTTTTTTTTTGCAACTACCCCTTTGGGTCTGAATATTAAGTCTAAGCCTGCCTTTAACAATATTCTGGACGGAAGAACACTTTAATACAAACCCTTATCAGTTTAAACTCGCAAATATTATCAAGTATAACAATGGCAATCCTCAATAGATTGAATTCATGGAACTAACCGAGATAGCTGCTGAGCGCTGCGTGATGCACGCTAGACGAATATCCGAGAGGGCAGCCGAGCAGCGATGGATTTGGATCGTGCCCTTGGGGTAACATACTGTGCCGTATCGTATTAGCCCCTTTGGCACTGGGGATCTGAGGGTAGACCGGGGAACTCGTGCAATTAAAGATTGACCAAACTGTTAACGAGAAGTTCTCTTCGGATGGATTTTGAGGTTTATATGCCATAGTAGTTTCTTTCTCTTTTTTTTTTTAGTTGGTTTCCACATAGGCTTGAGTCCGTGGACCGTGCGAGGCCTTGGTTCTGTCCAAAACTTGTGGTCTTTTTTTTGACCTTGGTTTCC